>NW_026623016.1:12500-19250 GCF_023065955.2 Ursus arctos
TCTGCCCAACACGCAACGGTAGTCACCCCGCATCGGTGGCCACTACGCGCAGAGGAGGGGCGGCAGCTGGGGGGTTCCGGTACCCCAAGGCACCCTCTCGGATCGCTAGAGAAGGCTTTCTCACCGAGGGCGCATCGCCCCCACCCATTCGTCCCCCGACCGGGCCCCGCTAAACGGCTCTCCAAAGGCCGCCAAGGGCTCGGGGGGCGGGGGTAGGTCTGCGGCAAGGGGCAGGCACAGGGCAATCCTGAGCGCTCACGGCTGGGGCCCAACAAGGAGACCGTCCTTGCCCCGCCACGCACACCATGCTCGCGTCACCGCCCGGAAAGAGCTCCGTGCCTCCGGCGAGGCCACGAGAGGCGGAGACGGACGTGGCATGCTGGGGCGAAGAAACGGCACCCCTCGGCTGGCCAAGCGCCACAGCGCTGGCTCGGCCCGCCGCGATCGCTCACACACCCCGCCACGTCCAGGCCCCCCCAGCACGGCATGCGCCAGGGGGACGACGAGGCGCCCGCATCCCCATGGGGGGGGCAGGTGGTCCTCCCTTACCGACTCCACCACCCGCTCCTCGGACTACGCCACCAACAGCGGTGGCCCGAGGGGGTCGCTGGGAACAGGAAACGACGCCACCGCTCGGCCTCGGGCACCTGAGACAACCTGGAGCGCTCCAGGGGCACCACGGAGGGCCAGGCGCAACGCGCTCAGCACGCCCAGGCGGTGAGCAGCGCGGCGTCGGGACGGCCCTCCCCATGGCAGGGAGAGCCGCTCACCACACGAAGCCAAGAAAGGCAAGCGAGAGTGTCCGCTGCGTCAGAGGACCCCGGTCCCACGGACACCAGGAGGCCGAACGTGGGAGGGCGGGGTCGGGCCGGAGTCCACACCCCCCCCGCGCCCTCCCCGCACCGCCACAGCAGGCGGAGGAGGAGGAGGAGCGCGAAGGGCCCGCGGGCAGAACGAGAAGAGCGGTCCCATTCGCCATGAATGTCCGTCCCTCGTCTGACGCGGCTTAGGCCCGGCCCGGGAGAGCACGAGATCACCACATCGATCGGCAGAATGTGCCCAGGGAGGTCCCGAGGGGGGGAAAGCCCGGCGAGGACAGCAACCAGAGGGACCTGCTTTCAGCCTCGCCAGCACCCCTCGACCCCAGGGCGAGAGCAGCCGGACAACCCAAGGAAGGAGGACGCCTGACACGTGGCACGGAGCCTTGCGGGACAAGGGTTGTCACGACCGCAGCCAGGTGCCCGCAGTGGGGAGCGCACGGGGTAAAGCACCCACGCCGCCTGCCCACACCGCCCTCGGGTGCTGGAGACCGGAGGCGGCACCACGGCCTGGACCATCTGGAGGCACCCGAGCCGGCGCACAGGCCCACGCGGACGGCTCAAGTAAGCGAGGGCACAGCCGGGCTTGGCACCATGGTCAAGCCCAGAGGTCCCCCCCGCCCCGCACACGCCCAGAGGTCCCCATCTCTAAGGCGACAGTCGCCAAAGCACAGCGTGTCAGCACCTACCTGGCAACAAAAAGTGCTCATTTCAGGTGACAAAATCACCACGCCGACTGCCGGGGCCTAGACACAAGTCACCGGGACCTCCTGGGACCGTAGCCAGGCCACCGGCCCCAAGCACCGTTCCATCAGCCCCGGCCCCTGGAGCCCCCAGGGCCATCTGGTCGACCCCGGGAGCGTGGCGGCAGCCGGGACCGACGGGGGACTCGCGGGAGGTGGAGCGGGCCGGGTAGGCCCTCCCCCAGTCCGCCTGTCGTCCCCACGTCAGGACTTAGAAAAATCACCAAAGTCCTGCGGAGGCACCTGTGGACGCCCTGCTCCCCGGCCCTCAGGACGGCCCCACGCCTGTCCCATGCCGGCCCCATGCCGGTCCCCGACTCCCAGTTGGGACTGGGGGGGGGAGGGGGCGATACCACGGAGGCGTCCCCGACGGCCGGACCGCAATGGGAATCGCGGCCGGGCCCCTGGGGCGCCATATCCGTGCCTCCCCTCGCGACCCGATCCGGTCCGGTCCGTTCCGGTCCCCTCCGGTCCCCACCTCCGCAGCGGGCCTCGGAAAGCTTGGTAAGAAAATCGGGTCAGACGACCGGAACCCCACGCGTGCCCCGTGGCCGGGCCCGTCACGCCATCCACGGGCTTCCTCTCAAGGCTCGAGCGCGACACGGGAGAAAACCGCGCGACACGGAAGGCCCGACGACCGACCGGAGCCACCGGCCGGATGGCGTCCGGGCGCCGGACACACCCGCTCCCATTCCCCCACGGGCCGAGGAGGGGACACCGGTGGGTGCTGGTCGACCCGTCCAGGCGACCCCCACACCCTTCTCAGGGAGCGAGGCGGTGGCGGCGTCACACCCTCACAAGCCTGGAGGTTCAATCTCCCGCGAGCCGATCGCGCGCCGACACCCCAGAGAGAGCGGGACAATCACGCTAGTGTCACCGGCTTCCTGGAACTCCGGCTTGGGGACCGCAGCCAAATGCCATCCCTTACTGACATCGGCGACGCTCTGGCAGGGTGACGCTATATAAAAGCGGCCGCCAGGTGGCGCCCGACAACCGGCGCAAAGGACACCGAGACAGATCCAGATCGCGGGCCCGTGAAGGCGCACAGCCGGCCGCCCGGCCACCCGATCTTGTCCCGGCCCCACCTCGGAGGGGCGGGCAGAGGGTGTGGGGCGCGCGGACCCGGGGCGTCGGCCTCGGGAGCCCCCGACCAGCGCGGCACGGCTGCAGCACCCCAGGGCAGACCGGGAAAACGTGTCTGGGCCGCTCCAGCCGGAAAGGGAGCCGGCTGGCCGCGGGACACGCGCGTACGCATGCGCTCACGCCCACGCACGCACGCCCACGCACGCACGCACGACCCCGCCGGAAGCGGACGTGGGCGGAAAATTCCCCAAAGGGGCGCGCGTGGGTGGCTCAGTCGCTAAGCGTCTGCCTTCAGCTCGGGTCACGATCCCAGGGTCCTGGTTTCCAGCTCCCCGTCGGGCTCCCTGCTCACCGGGAAGCCTACTTCTCCCTCTCCCGCTCCCCCTGCTTGTGTTCCCTCTCTCGCTGTCTGTCTGTCTGCCTGTCTGCCTGTCTGCCTGCCTGTCTGTCTCTCTCTCTCTCTCTCTCTCTCTCTCTCTCTCTCTCTCTGTGAAATAAATAAATAAAATCTTAAAAAAATAAAATAAAATTCCCCGCAGACACCGGCAGGCCCCAGAGGCCCGGCCGGCATTACGCGGGCTTCCCACAGCGGCACACGGGCGGTGCCCTGGGCCTCTGGGAGGACTTAAGACAAATTTCGGGGGGCAGGCAGGGAACGGAAAACAGAGACCGTGTGAGTACTCCTAGAACAACAACGGTTGAACCATTTTTCTTCTATCATTTCAAGGGGAGGAAGTCTCTCTCAAGCATACGAAGAAAGCTCAGGAGGGCAGAAAGGGGGTGATTGACACACGCCCCCAGAAAGGTGCACACTGAATCCCTCTCTGCGTGTACCACGATGACATCCAAGGACAACAAACAGGCATGGGGGAACATCCGTGCAAAGGCAGGTGTGGCGATAAGAATATCGGTTTCCCCCGAAACCGCCTGGGTGGCTCAGTCGTTGAGCGTCTGCCTTCGGCTCAGGGCATGATCCAGGCGTTCTGGGATTGAGCCCCGCATCAGGCTCCTCCGATGGCAGCCTGCTTCTTCCTCTCCCACTCCCCCTGCTTGTGTTCCCTCCCTCTCTCACTGGCTGTCTCTCTCTCTCTGTCAAATAAATAAATCAACCAGTATTTAAATATATATATATATATATATATATATAATATTATATATTAATATATTTATATTTAACGTTTTTATTAAATACATTTAATATGTTTAAATATATTATATATTTATTTTATTGTATATTTATTATATTTTTATTTATATAATATATAAATAAATAATATATTTATTATATATAAATATATATTATATATTTATTAAATATATTTAATATATTTAATATTATATATATATTATACACACACACACACACACACACACACACATATATCTCGGTTTCAGCATCTGTGACCATAACCCGGAAACACACGGTGGGGGGGGGCGGGGGGGGAGGAGGAGGCGCGGAATGGGGAGGAAGGGAGTTAAAATAGCCATTCACTAAACAAATCCAGCTCCGGGACATCCGCGCATTCCAACACTAGGACACGGGGGGGGGGGGGGGGGGGGGGGGGGTAAGAGAGGAAGGGAGGGTGGGTGGTGCTTGAGAAGAGGTAAATAATTGATGATGAAATGTTCCATGATATTAAGGAGAAAAGAAAAACCAGGCGTAGCACTTCCTCTGGCGTGTAAAGGAAAAAAAGTTTTTTGTTTTTTTTTTTTTCTTCCTTTTTTCGTCTTTCAAGTACACGTATTTCAGGGCACCTGACTGGCTCTGTCGGAGGAGGACCGGGTGACTCTTGATCCGCAGGGGTCGTGAGTTCCAGCACCACGCTGGATGGGCATAGAGATTACTTAAAATTAGAAAGCTTTAAAAAACAAACACACAAACCACAGACGCGGAGCAGCATTAAGCATCCAAGACATACACCTGTCTTGGGGCGCCTGGGTGGTGCAGTCGGTTGGTTGGGCAGCTGCCTTTGGCTCGGGTCATAGCCCCAAGGTCCTGGAACAGAGCCCCCCATCACGCTCCCTGCTCAGTGGGGAGTCTGCTTCTCTCCCTCCCTCTGCCGATCCCCCTGCTTGTGCTCTCTCACTCACGCCCTCTTTCTCAAATAAATAAAAATCTTTATTATGGAAAGAAAAAAAAAAGATAAACACCTGTAAACAGGAAGTAGTCAGAGGAAAACATCCACAGTAGCAGAGGATGCGACATTAGAGGGCAGCAGAGCAGCATCCTAGCCAGGTGCTATGGCGCTTTACTGCTTTCTGTGCCCCGTAGGGACCTTTAAAAAAACCTCACCCTCCTATCCAGGGAGGAGAGGGCAGAAGCAACCTCCAGCAAGACTTCCTTTGATTAAAGGGAACTCTTATTACATTCACCTTCACCATTTGAACATGGGCTTTTAATGGTTTCCTTTCCAAGCCTTTCTCTTTGCCTTCTTCTTACCTGTGTGAATCCCTGATCCCACAGTCACAACATCCCCCCCCCCGCCACCACCAGAACACACACACACACACACACACACACACACACACACACACACACGGATGAAAACTGTTCTCTGTACACCATACATCCTGAGCACTGCGAAAGTAAATGAGGAAACGCGGACAAGAGAGAAATCAAGCAAATACCGTAACTCTGAAGGCTGGACATCTACTGAGTTGAGAGAACTGACCAAACATCAGAAACTTGAAATGAAGGTTTTCCTTTAAAGTTGATTCTTCCTTAGTGGGCTAAACTACCTACGTTCTTTACCGGTATTTCCTCAACTCAAGAGTGCGGCGATCCAAAGGCGGTTTCGCGGTAAAAAGTTTGTGGGTGCCGTCTTGACATTTGCTTTGCACGTACACATATTTCAGGGCACCAGGCTGGCTCGGTCAGTCGGAGGACCACGCGACTGCGACTCTTGATCTGCAGGGGTTGTGAGTTCCAGCACCACACTGGATGGGTGTGGAGATTACATAAACAAGCGGATGGGCAAAAGGAATTAAAATCGCTACGGTGATTTCAAACAAAACAAGTGAAAACAAAACAAAACTCGGAAATAAAGTCGCCCCTGGCTTAATGCTTATTTTCTAGACGCGACGACAGAGACCTGTGAGGTTGCCAGACAAAGAGCTATCACGGAACAGATACCCAAACAGATACGCCCAAGCCCAACAGAGGTTTGACAAATGCTCAAAGGCCACTCGAAGGAGGAAAGATGGCCCACCTCCCCGTGACATCAGAGGACGGTAATCAGACATCCACAGACCAAGCACGCAGGCAGGCAGGCAGACAAAGGAACAAGAAAGCTGGGGCGCCCGGGTGGCTCAGTCGGTTAAGCGTCTGCCTTCGGCTCAGGTCATGATCGAAGGGTCCTGGGATCAAGCCCCCCCATCGGGGGCTCCCTGCTCACCAGGGAGTCTGCTTCTCTCTCTCTCTCTCTCTCTCTCTCTCTCTCTCTCTCTCTCACACACACACACACACACACACCCTCCTCCCCGCTTGTCCCCCCCCGCCAAAAAATTGTTTAAATTAAAGAAAGAAGGAAAGCAAGCAAGCAAGCTTTGACCTAAACAGCCACACTTCACCCCTCACACAAATGTGAACTCAAAATGGATCACACACTGCCATGGGAAACATAAAACTGGAACACACCGGGGGGGGGGGGAGCTCTAAGAGAAAAATTGAGGAACTAGGGCCAGGCAAAGAGAGTTTAAGACTTGACACCAGAGGCATGATCCATGAAAAAGACACGGAGAGGTGGGAAGTCATCAAAATTAAAAACCTAGGCTCTGTGAAACACCCTCTCAAGAGGGCCAAGTGACAAAGGACACGCAGAGGCCTGGGGGATTTGGGGGGGGGGGGCTTGTGGCTCAGAGAGAAACAAAATGAGGAAACGCTCCCAGAGGTTGGATCAGGGTCACCAGGTGAACAGCGGTACAATCCGTTCAGATAGGAGGTCTGGCGCACGGCCAAGGCAAGGAAGAAGACCAAGATTTTAGGGTTAGGTCCCCTTGAATAGGTCGTGTCCACGAGGCTACCGAGTCAGAAAATCAGCTAGGCAGTTTTATCTCTAATTCCGAATGGACATGAAGTCTGGGGTTTATAAGCAGAAAGTCCATAA
>NW_026623017.1:0-19084 GCF_023065955.2 Ursus arctos
ACATGGCACCAGAATATTGTTTTGTTCTGGGAATTCTGCCCTTAGACAAAACCACACAGTCATGAATACGTAAACGACCACTTTTTGAGCCATCTAACAGAGACTGAGCTCTGCTACAGAGCAGGGAGCGGCAGCCCGGGGGTGGGGGTGGGGGCTCAGGGAGGAAAAGCCGCCAAGCCAACCACGGCAGGTGCTTCACCTGTGAGCGACAGTGCAAACCCCAGCCGAGCAGAGTCCACGGTGGGAAAGAGATCTTGTCTGCAATGGCCTCATCTGAAAAGCTACGCGGCAAATACTCCGCAAATAAGTATCAGGCCGTACTGCCTCAATGGGTAGATTAGCCAGTGGCGTCTACACTCTGGACAGTCAGGTCTCTCAAGGCTTGAAGAGAAGGAGCAGGATTAAGACTCTGGAACCGGGTCCATGAAGACATTTCCGCTGCCATCTCTGATGGTTATTCCCTGAGTGGCCGTGAAAGTTAACGGGATGAAGCCTTCACTATCAGCACAGAGAAGGATCCAGTGTGAGTCTGCGAAGTGAAATAAACACACAGGCAATTTAGGATATCTCATCTCATTCTATAAAGAAAAATAAGGCAAAATCTTCTTTTCAGGGTAAGAATAGAGTAGTTGATAATATTGAACTGATCATCATAAGACCGTGCAGACAGCTGGGGAGACGGAAGGACTGAGTACTACGGACGGTGACGTCATATGGCAGGAGCGGGTATTGATGGTATTGATGCATAGCTAGGGACGTCCATCTCTACCAGGTGAGGCATTTATCACTCAGTGCTGTGCATATGATTGTGCATGTAGTGCACTTGTTAGGGGTTGTGTACTGAGTGTCCCCATCTACACTCTCTTAAGCAGCTTCTCCAGAAACTATGTGAAGGTGGGAACAGCTCCTCTCTGGAGGATCCTTTATTCTTTAGATCCATACCAACCTCTAGACACCCAAGGACGCTGAGCTGACTACTGCTAGACTAGAATGGTCCAGATAAAAATGAATGGTTTGTTCTGGGATAACCTAGGGCCAGAGGCCTTAACACATGCCTGGACCTTCTCTGGTTCTTTCGAATCTACTGTGCCTCACCTTTGACCCTGTAATTTCACTTCTCAAAATCTATACTTTCCAAGAACATGTTAAAATATGCAGAGAGGTTTTTATTAGTGCTATGTATGATGCTGAAAACTGGAAACCGCTTAAAGGTCAAAGAAGATATGGCAAAGTAAAATATGGTACACCCAGAATGGAATATTAACCCCACCCAGGACAAATGACAATTATGCAGTCATATCACAAATGCATGTTCCAAACAGAAAAATGCTGGTGCTACTATGTTAAGAGGGGAAAAATGAAACAGATTTCATGTTCAATGCAGTGGCTACTACCATTAGAAGAATGAGGCACCAAAAACCCACCACACAGTGCATCTGATGGAGTGGGCACAGCTCTGTTTGCTGGCATTTAGGGATGCCCTTCTCATCCCATGTTTGCTACATATTAAAATGACAATTCCTTTAAGAAATATTCTGCAACGCTGCTACGATCTTTATGTTTAGTCCAACAGGTGTATAGAGGTTTTTATGTCATTCCTTTGCAGCTGTTATACACTGCTTTGCAACTCTTCCAGTTTTTTCCTGTGTACCTTTAGGTCTTCCACCACAGCTGTAAGCTCCTCAAGGGCCGAACCTGTGTTTTCCACGTGTTTCAGCACCTATGATAGACTTGGGTATACAGTAGGCAACGAACAATTCTTATTAACTATCTAGTGAATCACTGAATGGTTCTCGAATACTTCGTCTTCATTATCAACAAAAGTTACAAAATAGATGGTGGAGGGAGGGGGCGTGGGGTAGAGGCAGTTTCTGAATGCTACCTACCATGGAGCATCTCGACAAGAGAGAGGCCGAAAGTCTGCTGAACGGTACTGAGTCTTAGTTTGCCATCGCAGAGGAGCACAGCTCTTTTTTCAACAACAGGACCTACATAAGATTTCTTCAAATATAAAAATAAAAGTTGTTAAACTGATTGCAGAAGCAATAGAGTTAACATTTCTTAAAAATAGAATGTGTAAGAAGTTTTTTTTTAAATATTTTATTTATTTATTTGAGAGAGAGAGAGAGAAAGAGAGAGAGAGCACAAGCAGGGGGAGGAGTAGGCAGAGGGAGAGGGAGAAGCAGGTTCCCCACTGAGCAAGGAGCCTGATGTGCTGGGGCGCCTGGGTGGCTCAGTTGTTAAGCGTCTGCCTTCGGCTCAGGTCATGATCCCAGGATCCTGGGATTGAGCCCTGCGTTAGGCTCCCTGCTCAGTGGGGAGCCTGCTTCTCCCTCTCCCACTCCCCCTGCTTGTGTTCCCTCTCTCGCTCTCTGTCAAATAAATAAATAAATAATCTTAAAAAAAAAAAAAAGGAGTCTGATGTGGGACTTGATCCCAGGACCCTGGGATTATGACCTGAGCTGAAAGGAGTCGCTTAACCAACTGAGCACTTACAAGTGCCCTGTAAGCAGTTTTTAAAAATCCTATTTACTGGAGGAGATAATGCTAAGTGAAATAAGTCAAGCAGAGAAAGACAATTATCATATGGTTTCTCTCATCTATGGAACATAGGAACTAGGAAGATCGGTAGGGGAAGAAAGGGATAAAGAAAGGGGGGTAATCAGAAGGGGTAATGAAGCATGAGAGACTATGGACTCTGAGAAACAAACTGAGGGCTTCAGAGGGGAGGGGGGTGGGGGAATGGGATAGACTGGTGATGGGTAGTAAGGAGGGCACGTATTGCATGGTGCACTGGGTGTTATACGCAAGTAATGAATCATAGAACTTTACATCAAAAACCAGGGATGCACTGTATGATGACTAACATAATATAATAAAAAATATTTTAAAAAATTAAATTTAATTTAAGAAAATAAATAAAAAATAAAATCCTATTTACTATCACTCTAACTAGACCAGTTGTAAATAAGCAGCTTTTGGTTACATTATTTAATACAGCAAAAGGATTTGATCCCAAAATATTTATGGGTTAAATACCATGACATTCCTACTTAAAATACTTTAGGAAATTAAAAAAAAAAGCAATTATGGAAAAATATTAACAACTATTAAATCCAGATGACAGATTTAGGAGGGATTTATGTAGTCTTTATTTACGTTTACAATTTTTCATAATAAAAAATATATGTTTGAAATTTTTCATAATAAAATTTTAATTCAGTTTTAAACTGTTCTTTGGTTCTTTTAGAAACCTACATCCTTGGGGACCTGGGTGGCTCTGTTGGTTAAGCGTCTGCCTTCGGCTCAGGTCAGGATCCCAGAGTCCTGGGATTGAGCCCCCCCATCGAGACCGCCATTGAGCCCTATATGGAGCCCCTGCTCATCGGGGGGTCTGCTTCTCCCTCTCCCTCTGCTTCCTCCCCCTTGCTGATGCTCTGTCTCTGTCTCTCTCTTTCAAATAAATCAATAAAATATTTTTTAAAAAC
Source organism: Ursus arctos (assembly GCF_023065955.2). Classification (NCBI taxonomy): domain Eukaryota; kingdom Metazoa; phylum Chordata; class Mammalia; order Carnivora; family Ursidae; genus Ursus; species Ursus arctos. The sequence continues at coordinate 3,489 of NW_026623017.1, forward strand.
CCTACATCCTTGAGTTGGTCAAACTGTAGTAGTTTTAAGAAAAAACTAATTAAAATACCTCTTCTTGATCATTATTAAATTCTAATTTATTGTATTATTTATCAATGATTTCGATACCAACTTTCTGCAATATCTTTTAAAACAAAGATACAGAAGTCCACAGTAATCAAATTAGTGTGATATTGATAAAGTTCTAGTTAAAGAGACCAGCATTATAGTGGTCACAGTATGGAGAATCCAGAATTAGATCCCAGTATATGTAAGTTGATCGATGACAAATGCGGTAGATCCAGTTCAGTGGGATTAAATATGGATTTTTTTTTTTTAAGTAAGCTCTATGCCCAGTGTGGGGCTTGCACTGAAGACCCTGAGATCAAGAGCTGAATGCTCCATATACTGAGCCAGCCCTGTGTCCCAAAGATGGATTTTTTTTCCCCAAGGATGGAATTTTAATAATGCTGCTAGCACAACTGGTGATCTCTCAGGAAATAAAAGTGGACCATATACCAAAATTTAATGAAAAGATTAAAAACTTAAATGTAAAAACTAATATAATAAAATAATGCAAGAGAATCTAGACTATTACAGGTATATTAATTTCTAGAATCTACAAAAACTTCTTATAAACTGATAACTCAAGAGTAAAAAAATAAGCAATAGGCAATTCATATTCAATTGGCCCCAAAAGTAAAGGAAATACAAATGAATAAAAGTGCAAAGCACTTTACACATACAAGACTGGTAAGGCTGTGAGGAAAAGGACAGTCTCATAGGTTGAGAACGGGCATGTGATGATGCATTAAGTAAAAATCTTTGAGAGGCAATCTGGCAACGCTGTGAAAAGTAGAAACATGTGTATGTATATATATATATATATATATATACATACACACACACACTCTTCAAATTAGCACTTCCACTTCTGGGAACCAACCCAATAGAAATAAAAGTAGGAGTACAAATAGCTACACATAAGAAAACTATAGCACGACTGGGGGTGACTGAAGACACGGAAGTGAAGAGCTAAAGGCCGCGTGAATGTCCACCAAGGGCCCAGCTACATAAATGACGTACTCCCAGCACAGAGAGTGCACCCACGACCCCAGTTTTGTAAAACGATGACACACCACCACCCCCAAAATCTACAGACCTATGTATACAAAGAAATGTGTAAGACTGTAGGACTATGAACTAAAATAATGGAGGGAGCCACGTTAAGCAGTGAGTTAAAGTGAGTTATCGTGGGACGGGGGTAGGGCCAAGTTCAATGGGGAGAGAAATGTTCATGATAGAAACAGATAAGATATGATCCCATTCCTATAATACTGTATGTCTGCACATGCATTAAAGTTTTCTTTCTTTTTAAAGATTTTATTTATTTGTCAGAGAGGGGGAGAGAGAGCGAGAGCATACAAGCAGGGGGAGCAGCAGGCAGACGGAGAAGCAGGCTCCCAGCTAAGCAAGGAGCCGGATGCCCACTTGATCCTAGGACCCCAGGATCATGACCTGAACTGAAGGCAGATGCTCAACCGACTGAGGCACCCAGGCGTCCCCCCTTAAATTTTTCTAAATCAACCTAACCTTTCTCTCTGCAATGCATAAAGAGAAGCTTCCCACAGTGAAAGAGCACAATAAGGAGAATTCTTTTTTTCTAAATATAAATTGCCAGGGTGAGTACAATCATTCATATTTTACACCACGCAGGTGATGCAATCACAGTGCATGCTGGCCGCGTGCCCACCTGGCCAGCAGCCGACAAACCCAGAGAGGTAGAGCAACCTGCCTGTAACGTAACACGCCCAGTTCAGGGAGGTTCAGCTACAACACCATCTTGCTTATCGATGACTTTTTCTTGCCAGTACCCACTGGCTGCAGGACCGTTCCCGTATAGCGGCAGCTCCTCAAAGAAGTTACCTGATAAGCGATGTGCACATAGGGCGGGTCCTGAGAGAGTGGATACACAGGAGAGGACTTCTCCTTTTGCAGAACATCTGTAAGTTCAGAGAGACATCGCTGCACTTCCGTCAGGGTCCTAGATAAAATTTCCATTTCCTTAGACAGCTGGTAAATTTCCTTTTCCCTTTGTAAGTTCTGGCTTGGAGGCCAATCAGGAGGTTCTGGAGTTAGGGTATGTGGGGGGGTGCTGCTGGCTCTGGGACGTGTTACTGAACAGTTAACAGACTCAGCATCGAGAGCGTCAAGGACGATGGAACCAGCACAGATACTGGTGGGAGGACTTTTGATTGCTCTAATAAGGGTTCTTCCAGGCCTCCCGCTTTGCCCACTGCCATTAGCTGTTAGGAGCCCTCTGTTTTGGTGATCAAAGTCTGGGGAAAGACTTTCAGTTCGCTTTTTTCTGTCTGTTTTATTTAACGGAGTACTGAGAGTAGAGTCTCCACTCTGGTTTTCAGTCGCTGTTACTGGAAATTCTTCTTCCAATGTTACTTCTCTAACAATCAAACGAATGATATACTGATCAGTCTTCGAAGAAGGAAGAAATGCTGACTCAGTGGATTTTTGTCTTCCTACCAAAATTAATAATAACTCATCTGTCAAGAAACATACACCTTTTGGCTTTTCACTTCTCTCTAACTGAATCTGCCCGATGCTTGGCACACGCGATGGAATGACGGAATAGATAAAAATTACATTGCAGGTATTGGAAGCCACCACCGCCACCTGTGCTTTAGGGTTAAACGCTATTAGATCGGGAGCCAGAATGCCGGGAATGGTGATTTTTCTGGTCTGGGTGACCTCTTTCTCAAAGGTCACAAGGACCAAATGTGAGGAATCCAGGCCAGTTCCGGTCAAGCAGTCCTTTTGTCTTAGACAAATAAGAGAACTACCCTCAGACTTGGAGGTATTCAAATGTATATGAGTTAGATCCAGAGGATCTGAAAAGGAAGAAGAAACGGGAGAAACTGAGGATTCAAAATTTGTTTCAGAAGCAACCGCCCCCTTATCCTCGGTGGGTACTTGATCAGTAACCGGTGAAGCACACAGACGAGTGTCTTCCCCACCAGGCAAGACGTCAAAAGTTTCGGATGCATTTAAGCCACATATCTTATCTAGTGGAAGCTCAGTGGCTACAGCGACCTGTGAGTCTGCGATGGCCCCGATGGCGCGCACACAGCTGTCCACATCAAACACCGGGTAGAAGGAGCACCTGCAAAGGGTCTTCTGAGCACTGTCCCAAATAAAGGAATGCAGGCTGCTGCCGACTGCCACCACCAGCCTCCGGCCATCCTGGGTCCAACAGGCACAGTGAATGAAGTTCCCGGTGTCAATGTCCGCTTTCACCCGGGGACCGTCACCATGGATGCTTGGGAAGACGGACACATCCTGTGCCGTCAACACAGCCAGGACAGCACTCTTTGGATGCCACACACAGCCCTGGGGAAGGACAGGGAGTGATTCTCTAATCTCACACGTCCGCGACATCAGCCATTTGCCTGTCTCCGCAGTGCTGGGACACAGCTGCCACACAGTGGCATGATTCTTGTGCTGGACAGCGAGCAGAGCGGGCATGTCAGCCACACCAGGGGGGGCCCAGGACACTCCATGTACATGTTCAAACTGTCCAATGACCTTGGAGTCCCCAAACCTGGCCTCTCCACTGTGAAGCTGTAGATCGGTCAGGACTACCTGATGCCCGTCAGTCCAGACAAGGCCGTGAACTGGGTGTACTGCCTGATATAATGCATTCAGGCCCGTCCTGAGGAGTCTTCCTTTTCCCAACTCCATCCTTTTGGATACAGGTTGTCTGAAATCAGTAAGAAGGAAAGACTTACCAGGAGAATATAACCAGACAAATCTAAAATGTAGGACATTTTACAGACAATTGGCTTAGGCCTTTCACAGGTCAATATTTCAAGGGGATAAAAGGACAAAGGAACGTGACAGATTAAAAGACACTACTGAGCCACACATAACAAGCAAATGCAATATATAAACTTTGGCTCTTGAATTGAGGAAATAAAATTTTTTTCAAAGATTTATTTATGAGAGAGAGAGAGAGAGCGCGTGCACAAGCAGGGGGAGTGGCAGGCAGAAGGAGAAGCAGGCTCCCCGCTGAGCAAGGACCCCAATGTGGGGCTCCATTCCAGGACCCTGGGATCATGACCTGAGCCAAAAGCAGATGCTTAACTGACTGAGCCACCCAGGTGTCCCAAGGAAATAAAATTTTCTATAAAAAAAAAAAGATATTTTTAGAATTGGAGAAATTTGAATATGCAATGGATATTCGTAGATGTTGTGGAGTTATTAATTTTCTTAAGTGTGAACACGGTATTGTGGTTATGTAGGAGAATGTCCGTACCATTAAAATATAATGCTGAAGTATTTGGGGTCAAGTGTCATGACGCCTACAGTTCGCTTTCAAATGGTTTCACAAAAAACACAAACACAAAACCCCACACATTTTATACAGAAATGTAGAGAGATCAAACAGATGTAGCAAAATGTTAATAATTCTTTAGATTGAGTTGGGGCGCCTGGGTGGCTCAGTCGTTAAGTGTCTGCCTTCGGCTCAGGGCGTGATCCTGGCGTTCTGGGATCGAGCCCCACATCAGGCTCCTCCGCTGGAAGCCTGCTTCTTCCTCTCCCACTCCCCCTGCTTGTGTTCCCTCTCTTGCTGGCTGTCTCTATCTATCTCTGTCAAATAAAATAAAATCTTTAAAAAAAATAAAAAATATTCTTTAGATTGAGGCTATATTGGTATTTATGGCACTTTCAAATTTAAAAATTTTCAAATTAAAAAATCGAGGGGCGCCTGGGTGGCTCAGTTGGTTAAGCATCAAAATCTTAATTTTGGCTTAGGTGATGATCTCGGGTTGTGAGATGGAGCCCCATGCAGGGCTCTGAGCTCAGCCAGGAGTCTGAGGATTCTCTCTCACCCTCTCCCTCTGCCTCTCCCACCACTCACATTTTCTTTCTCTCTAAAAGACAAAACAAAACAAAACTGAGAAAGACTTCTTTCCCATCTAATTTGTATTCTTTCACTGCCAAATTGCATTAATTGATATTCACATCCCTGACATTATTAGCACTTATTTCCTCAACTCCCTTCAAAAGGGCTTTTACCTCCACAGTGAAATGACACTCAAAAGTCACTGTTGTTCCTTCTACTTCCTCATATTCAAATAGCGCTTAATAATTTTCAGCTCATTTTCACATTCCCTATCATTTGCTCCTTGCAACAATCTTTCATAATAATACAAAGGAGGTTAAGAAAGTATTATCTTCCATTTTCTCATTCTTAAGTTTTTTTTCAGGCATTTAAATTACTAAAGTAGTACACGCTCACTGCAATGAAATTCAGACAAACCAGAAGTGTCTAAAATAAAATGAAATGTTTCTTCTTATCCTATGCTAACGCCTCCCCTCCCCAATCTCAAATCCTTGATAAAAGCACTGTTAACAATTTGGTGTGTAGCCTTTGTAACCATTTAAGAAAACTACCAATAAATAAAATAAAATAAAATAATTGTATTATGTGCTAAGTTTTTTTTCCTTTTATTTATGTTTAAAGATTTTTTAATTTATTCATTTGAGAGAGACAGAGTGAGCGAGAGCACGAGCAGGAGGTAGAGTCAGAGGGAGAAGCAGACTCCCCCACTGAGCAGGGTGCCTGATGCAGGGGTTGATCCCAGGACCTGATCATGACCCAAGCTGAAGGCAGACGCCCAACTGACTGAGCCATCCAGGTGTCCCAGTTTTTTTTCCCCATTAAACAAAAAGTGGGGTACAAGTCAAAGTTCCTGGGTACTAACAACAGAAATGACTCTGGCTAATTTAAGCAAAAAAAGAAGGCTCAAGAACCAGGCCCTGCAAACAAGCAGGAACCAAATGGGGCTAGGCAGAATAAACCATGGCCATCCCTCCCTCCCCCACACGTTAGTGCCTGAGAATCTAACTTCACTCCCCCTTCTTTGATGGCAATTGCTTAAGATCCCGAATGGGGGCCTGGCTGGGGGGGAAGCCTCCCACTGGCTAAGCCTAGCTTCCATGCCCTGCTCTAGCTGCCAGGATGGGGAGAGGGTTTCCCCACACAGGCTTCTGTAATAGGGGGATGGGGCTCTGCCTCCCACTGAGACTCAAAGGGCAGTTGCCCCCAAATTAGGGAATGGGTTTTAAAAAAATAACAATTACCACAAGGATCATATGTTACATATTATTCACTAATTTATTTTAAATCATGGGTACCTTTCCAAGTCAGTAAAAATAGAACTCCCCCAATCTTTTAAGTAGATTCATTAGTAGCTGCAAGGAATGCCATTATGTACCCAATGCTTTCCCTGTAGGTGGGAGTTCAGCTTGTTTTCAATTTTTATTTAGATGTGGATAGAGTCCAAAAGTTTGGTACTCAGTTCTCACTACTGTTTTCTCTTTTCTCTCCTTCCAGTGTCACCTACTCTCTTGCCTTTGATGATCATCTCTGTTTATTACTGTCAGGCCTGCATCTCTTCTCCTGGCTTCTTGCTGAGCTGCAGTGCTACTGGAATATCTGTTAGGCTTCACATTATGGCTGACAGTAGCCCTGCCCACATTCATTTCAAACCAGATGTGCATTAAAGAAAAAAAGAATGTTTTTTTTTTGGTTGTTGTTCTCAACAGCAGCTCCTTAATGAATACCACCATTCTCATATTCACTCAGGCTAAAAACTTGGGATTCCATTTGACTGCTCTCCTGTACTCTCGGTTAGTCACCAAGTCCTATTAATTCTTAGAAGTGTTTCTGAATCCAGTCCTCCTTGTCATTCCCACCAGCGCTATCCTGAGTCAGATCACTGTCACCTCAAACCTAGATGACTGCCAACGATCTCCTCCTACTTGATTTCCCCACCTCTGTCTTTCTTCAGTCCATCTTGTGCAAAACCAATCTTAAAATGTTCTTTTACGTATTTATCAGCTTAAAAGTTGGCAGATGTTAAAAAAAAATTGGCAGACGTTACCTACCGCCTATAGCTGCGCTGTTCCATACAGTACCTACTAACCACGTGTGCTTTGTAAATTTAATTAAAATTCTAAAAAATCCAGTTGCTCAGTCACACTAGCCCTTTTACAAGTGGTCAACAGTTACATGTGGCTAGTGGCTCTCATATTGGACAGGGCAGAACAGAACATTTCCATCAGTGAGGAACCTTCTGCCGGACAGCACTGGCCTATAGGATAAACTCTGAATTCCTCAGTTGGGCATTCAAACCCCTGCCCCAGTGTGGACCTACCTAGCCCTCCAGTCTTACTTCTGTTTACTCATCTTCATAGTTACAACGGCTGGTGAAGTGAAGGCCCAGCTTAAACACCATCTCCTCCAACAGGTCTTCCTTAATCATCCTGCTAAAGCTGGTACTTCCCTCCTCCTAACGCCCACAGCCCTTACAGTCTAAAGCACTCGTGTGACACCTTCAGTTCATTACCTGCAATTACCAGTCCCTCTTTCATGTACTGCCTCGCATTTCACAACTCACACACAAAGTCCTTGAGAATAGAAACTAGACTTAACTTCTTTGCCTGACAGTTTCTAGTACATTTCATGAAGTGCTGGCAAGTACTTTCAGATGGATTGCTCTGTGTCCATTATATCCTAAAAGGAGTTTCCAACTGGATCATGGTATTGCCAAGGGTTGTGTGGTGATCACATTTTGGTTTGTTGTTTTAGGCTCTTATGATACTGTCAGTAAACCTCTTTGAACTGTATTTGGACGTTCTTTCTAAGTCTGTTAAAAAATCCAGCCTCTTCAATAACAACTAAAACGATGAGGGATTATATATTAAGAGATATTTCCCTCCCCTACTGGGCCATATAGTCCTAATGCAGCCATACACCAGCATTTCTCATTTTCTGTATGATTTAAAAAAATAAAAGTTAAGCAACCATACATATTAGCACAAATTTCCAGGTCTTAAAGAACTCATACTGTCATTTAAATCATGACAATAAACAATCAAACAATGTTAATAAATCATATATTTATATGATAAAATTTTAACATTCTATAAAACTAATGTAGGATTTTGCAACAATCAAATGTTTCCTTCCTAGGGTAGTTACAGGGGGGAAAACATCTTTATTTCTGGTGATTACTATAACGTAGAGTCTACATCAGTGCCACAGTATGAAAATCTTTCCTTGAGTCGTCTTACGTACAGAACCTGGTTTACTGTTGCTTTAGTGAGCTTCAAGTTCAGATGCACCAAAAGTTGGCTTTGCCTTAGTATTCAGCCAAAATCTACTATTTGGCTTGGATTTCAGTCTTTGGAAAACTGAACAGCCTAATGCTAGCATCCCTAAATGGTGTGTTCACACATATCTAAGATAAGGTCAGATGAGAATAAGGCAGTAACGAGAATAAGCTGGATATTCTAATTTATCTAAATGATAAGTATTCATTTTCAAATAGAGACAAACATGACAACCATTCTTTATTTAAAAGGCAACAATTTGCTCAGGTACATTCTATTTCAAAATCCTATCGGTGAGTTGAGATATATACACACCTCAACTTGGAATGAGTGAATATATATATATATATTGGCTGTAGGAATAAAATGTTGCAATAATAAATGACTAACATTAATTTTAGGACAAAAACAAGAACTTTCACGTAGTTGACTTACTGAGAAATAGACTAGCATAGTATAAATATTAAAAAAGAGTACATTAGCTAGGTAACTTAAAGAAAAGCATTGCATTTTTTTGATCAATGTGTTTATGATATTTATTTATATTTTTTAATTTTTATGTTTTTAAGATTTTATTTATTTGACAGAGAGAGAGAGCGCACATGGGAACCCACAAGCAGGGGGAGCAGCAGAGGGAGAGGGAGAAGCAGGCTCCCAGACGAGGGGGGAGCCTGATGCGGGGCTCGATCCCAGGACCCCGGGATCATGACCTGAGCCGAAGACAGATGTTTCACCGACTGAGCCCGACCCAGGCGCCCCTAACTTTTAGTCTTTAAATTCTATTTAGCCATGGGTCTTTTAAGTAAACATCCTATCTGGGAATTATTCACAAGTTGTGAGAATGAACTAAAGGCAGACAGTGAACTTGTCATCAGTTTTCATGAGGTGGAAAATCTCCAAAATTCCTAATAAATCATTTTCAGTCCAGACATAATACTGAAAAAGAGAATGAAGGAAAAAGTGTTAAATAAAAATGAGGTACCCAAAATATCTTGCAGCTGAAAGGAAGTGGCTTTTTAGCATTGAAAGTGTGTCGCTTGGCGATCACAAGTTCAATCCGGGAGCGGCAGCAGTGCTGAGAAATTATTTTTCCTGTAAAATAAGGTCAAACCTTTGAAATGTAATGACTATAATGTTTTAATAATAAATTTTTAACAACAGGAATGAAATTTCAGATTTGTCTTTTGTCTCACAGGTTCTTATGATTGCCCCAGTGGAATACTAGTTTTTACCCCTGGCCATTTATGCAGCCAAAATGCATTTTTCGGGCACCCCTAGTTCAAACTTCCCTGATCACAAACAAGATACCAAAAATCAGTAATTTAGGCAAAATAATAGCAATGCTTACAGTAGCAGTTCTTGGTTCAAAGTTTCAGGATGCTGACAGGAATCGAGTAAACAAAAAATGTGCACTCTGACTAGATAATCCTGTATCTAAGTCACTGTAATCACAATTTTTGGGTATAGCCCTACTATGATGCTACGATAAATTGGGGAGACCAATAAAATATGCAAGATGCACTTAAAGCCTGAAATGAATCAACTCATCATGACTCATCATGGAGTTGGTTAACACAGTAGATGGCTACCCCAAATCCTTTTTGTAAATAGATTATGTAACAATTACATATAATAATATCATAAATGTTGGGGCGCCTGGGTGGCACAGCTGTTAAGCGTCTGCCTTCGGCTCAGGGCGTGATCCCGGCGTTATGGGATCCAGCCCCACATCAGGCTCCTCCTCTAAGAGCCTGCTTCTTCCTCTCCCACTCCCCCTGCTTGTGTTCCCTCTCTCGCTGGCTGTCTCTATCCTGTCGAATAAATAAATAAAATCTTTAAAAAAAAATAATATCATAAATGTGCATAAAGATTAAAATCTTATAAAATTAAATGCCAAAATCTAATTCCAAAACACATTATATTATTTGATAGAGTGATCTTTTTTTTTTTTTAATTTATGTATTTGACAGAGAGAGAGACAGCCAGCGAGAGAGGGAACACAAGAAGGGGGAGTGGGAGAGGAAGAAGCAGGCTCCCAGCGGAGGAGTCTGATGCGGGGCTCGATCCCACACTGCCGGGATCACGCCCTGAGCCAAAGGCAGACGCTTAACGACTGAGCCACCCAGGCACCCCTAGAGTGATCATTTTTACTGCAATTCAGGATCCAAGATGTCTTAAAAGAATCTCCTTCTTAAGGTTTTCAAGTAACTTTCTTTCATCTATAGTCTTCCTTTAGAAGAAAAAAAAAAAAAAACCCAAACATGGGTATTTGTATATATTTACATAAAGATGCAGACAAAAATGGGGAATGATACACACCAAAACTGTTCAAGATAGATAACTAAAATGGAGTGGGGTGATATAACAGGTAAGATGGGACTCTCCTATTTTCGTATTTTTTGAAAAACTTGTTTTATAATAAGCATGTATTCAAATAGCCTTTTTGTCATTGAAAGAAGGAAATAAAGATTTAAATGTAAAAAATACTTCATAAAGAGCTCTTTTGAGCCAGTTAAAAAGACAAACACCTGAATTTTAAAATGGCCAAAGAATATCAACAGACAATTTACAAAATAATACAATATGATCAATAAACATATTGAGTGGTGGTTAATCTTACTAGTTATCAAAGAATTGTCTGAACTTGCGGTGTCCATTCCTTCACCACTTTTTTTTTTTTTTTTAAATAATTTCTACACCCAGCCTGGGGTTTGAACTCACGACCCTGAGATCAAGAGTGGAACACTCCACTAACTAAACCAGCCAGGTACCTCCTTACCACTCTCTTCTTTTTCTTTTTTTTAAAGATTTTATTTATTTATTTGACAGAGAGAGAGAAAGAGAGCACAAGCGGGGGAGCAGCAGGCAGAGGGAGAAGCAGACTCCCTGCTGAGCAGGGAGTCCAACATGGGGCTCAATCCCAGGACCCTGGGATCATGACCCGAGCCGAAGGCAGACGCTTAACCAACTGAGCCACCCAGGCGCCCCACCACTCTCTCTTCTTACCCCACTCCAAATTGACCCTATTACCACCTTTTCCAAGCCACCAGTGCCATTTAGGTCACTGAACCCAAAGGACACTTTTCAACCCTGTTTTACTGAGTAGTATGTGTCAAAGACAGAACTTGAGAAGTTGCCTTTGGACTCTAAATCCATTGAAATGTATTCTCTACTGGGTGCCTGGGTGGCACAGATGGTTCAGTGTCCAACTTTTGGTTTAGGCTTAGGTGGTGATCTCGGGGTCATGGGATCCAGCCCCATGTTGGGCTCTGCGCTCAATGGGGAGTCTGCTTGTGATTCTCTCTCCCTCTACCCTTCCACTCATGCTCTAATAAATGAATCTTTTAAAAAAAATGTATTCTCTACCAAACTGCCTGGTGATTTGCTTTTAACTATCTGCAACTTAGTTCTCATACCTCTTTGCTAGCCTTGTCCTTGCCTGTAGAGTCTTTTACTAAGAAGGAACGGTCTATTATGCTTCCACACATGATGTCAGATTAAGTGGGTCTGCGGTGGCTTGCTAAATGGAGGAATTAAGTCCCCTGTCGTTACTAATGAAGAAAACTGCCATCTCTAACCCACTGGTCTTATATAAGATAATATATGTTTTCCTCTAATATCTACTTATGCACTTTTAAAATAATTTAATTGATAAATAATGCATGATACTTTTTCCTGAGCAGAGAAAATTCCTAACGGTCCAATTATATCAAAGGCAATTTATATGATACATTTTAGGCCACCCAAGTCAGTCTAATGTCATTGACGATGTGTATGGCCAGGGATAGCACAGGGTAAGGATTTATAAATAAGAGAAAGACAAACATGATCATGTTACTGAGATTTTTAGAAAAATTAATTTTAGTATTTTCATCCTTAGTAAAAGAAATCTGGCATATTTTTCTCAAAAACCGAACACAATTGACAAAAATCGATTCCAAACCTTTGTACTTTACTGCTAGTTCAGGTCTTGATCACCTCTCCCTTTTTAGTAGGGTAGGTCAAGGAAAAATCTCTGGACGCCAGTCTCTTCCTTCCCACAGAGCCCAGATGCTCTATGTCATTGGGCAGAATCATCCTTTTTATTTTTTAAGATAAGATACTTGAGAGAAAGAAAGAGAGAGCACACAGGAGAGTGGACAGAGGGAGAGAATCTTCAAGCAGATTCCCCGCTGAACACGGAGTACCACATAAGGGGCTTGATCCCAGGACCCATGAGATCATGACCTGAGCTGAAACCAAGAGGTGGACGCTCAACTGACTAAGCCACCCAGACGCCCCAGGGCAGAATCGTCTTTTTAAAAAAATCACAGCTATGGTCATTTTGTTCTTCTGCTCAAATACTTTGTCTCTACAGTCTACATATATTTAAAAAGTTCTTTCACAACGTCTTAGCAAGGTATTTCAGGCCTTCTATTTTCTGAGATCGATATACCTTTCCAACCTTATCTCCCTGATCCTAAAGGGCCTGCTGAGGATAGGAAAAACTAGCACACATTCATATGACAATGTGCAGGATGGACCTGGGAAAGAAGGCGGCTGGTAAGTTTAATGAGGGGCCACGAAATAGTTTGAATGTTACAATGAGAAAGGGAGCCAAGTTTGTAGCTACTTCAGTAGAGAAAAAGAGCCTGATTGAAAAGAGATTGCTAAGGCAGATGGAATAGATAATGTTATCAGGTAGGGTATGAGTGGTGAGGAAGAAAGGAGAATTAAGGACAACACACAATTTTTTTGCTTGGGAAGTTGTTGAACCATTGATCAGAGATAATACAGGGCACAGAGCGTGCTTCAAAGGTAGGAAGGGTGTGCAGTGTGTGATAAATTTTGTATTAGATCTGCTTCATCTAAGATGTCTGTAGGGTAGCAATGTACCTTAGGCAGTCAGAGGTTAAAGATTTGGGAGTCACTGTCATAATGTAGGTAGTTAAAGCCAAAGCAGTGGACAGCCTGGCTGTGAAAGATCAGAGAGCCAAGAGGACAAAGGCTGAAATAGTCTTCAGGCATTCCCCAATTATTTTGTATTTTTAAAAATATTTAAATTCTGCCTGAAGCTAACTGTGTACTTGTTAGCCTCTCAACCCTCAGACTATAAGATTTCAGGGAATTTTAGGGAAAGAAAAGCTCACTGTTTTATTAGCTCAGGGGAGAGACAGTCAGAACCAGGACCTGGTGCTCAGCCTATGGCCATTTAATGCTGGTTTTTAATCTTCTTGAAAGACAACTCACCGTGAGTATCAAGGGGCCTGAGCGAAGGGGACCACTTTCAGTTGGTTTAAACAAAGCTACAAAACCCCCAACTTGTTTTTCTATTATTGTGTTTCCACTATAAAATAATTTCAAGTTCTTTATATATATATATATATTTTAATTAACACACAAGAAAGGTAAAAAGGTAAATTCACAAAAAAACATTCAACCAAAGGAAAAAAATTATGACTACATCCCTCTGGGCTTTTTTATATGCAGTTTCGGTTAAATTTTTTTCAATCATACTGTAAAATTTCGTATCACGATTTTTTCACTTATTATATATTAGCGTTTTTCCATGCCATTTAAATTTTATAAATTATTTTTAGAAGCCACTTGATACTAAGTGAAGTCGCATAATTTTTCCTCACTGTTGAGACACCTGGTTATAAGGTTTTAAAGCTAACTTTATATTATTATAAATTCACCCCCATCCACCTCCCCCTCCAGCAACCCTCAGTTTGTTCCCTATATTTAAGGGTCTCTTATGGTTTGCCTCCCTCTCTGCCTTTATCTTATTTTTTTTTCCTTCCCTTCCTCTATGTTCATTCCTTTTTGTTTCTTAAGTTCCACATATGAGTGAAATCATATGGTATTTGTTATCTATCATAAGTTTTTAATTTCAGACAAGTTAAAGATGTCTTTTTCTTTATGAATTTTAACATTAATGTTATGTAAAGGAAGAACTTTCTTCAAAAGAGAGATTCATTACTACTTTCTCCTACTACTTCCTTAAGGGGTGGGAGAATGGGTGAAGGTGAGCAAAAGTTACAAACTTCCAGCTAAAAGATAAATAAGTTCTGAGTATGTAAATGTGCAGTATGGTGACTATATTTAATAACACTGTATTGTATATTTGAAAGTTGCTAAAAGAGTGGATCTTAAAAGTTCTCATCACAAGAAAAAAATTGTAGCTATATGAAGCAATGGATGTTAAGTAAACTTATTGTAGTAATGATTTCGTAATATACACATATATCAAATCATTATGTTGTATGCCTTAAACTTATACAATGTTATATGTCAATTACATCTCAATAAAAACAGAAAAAGCTCATTTTCATTCATTTAATCCATATTTTCCTTTATATTCTTTAACATGTTCATGGTACTTAAAATCCCTTTGTACTAACTTGAGTAGCTGGAGTACTTGTGAGTCTTCTTTATTACCTTTTTTTCTCTTGATTTCTCAGTCATGTTTTCTGCATTTTCTTTATGCCTCAGATATTTTTAAATGTTTTTTTATTATATTATGTTAGTCACCATACGGTATATCCCCAGTTTCCGATGCAAAGTTCAATTTTTAATACATGCTGGATATTGTATATAAATGAATCATAGTGACCGAGGAAGTTGATATTTATTTTTCTCCGGAGGTAGTTCATCATTTCCTCCATGAAGCAGAGCTGAAAGGCTGATTACTTCAATCCAATTAGGGACTGAATAGCTTTGGCCTATGTAGGTTTGGCTCTCCTAGGATTTTGACCTCAGTCACCATGGTTCTTTCATATATACAATAACCACACACAATAATAATTGCTCTCCCATAGCATACAATATTGATATTACATAATGTCCAACAGCAAAGGCATCTGGTAATGGATTTCACATATTTGTTTTGTGTTCTCTCTGAACATAATACTTGCCTTTAACTTTGAGGCTATTTTTAAAAATCATTTATTTATTTATTTATTTGAGAGAGAGAATGAGAGAGTGACCATGAGCAGGGGGAAGAGCAGAAGGAGAGGGACAAACACAGACTCTGTGCTGAGAGCCTGATGTGGGGCTCGATCCTACGACCCTGAGATCATGACCTGAGCTGCAATCAAGAGTTGGACACTCAGTCGGTGACTGAGCCACCCAGGTGCCCCAAGGCTATTTTTATGCCTCTTGGAAATACATGACCTATACCTGGTTTTAAAGACTGCAGGTGATCATTAGTATGATTTTTCTTTAGAGACACAATTCATCAAATTTGTGCTGAACAGCATTATTGGTTTTGTAAAATTCCATTGTTTTCCCAGATAGTAGCTCACTATGCTTGCCTTGAAAATTAGATAAAAACATTGATGGGGGGTGCCTGGGTGGCTCAGTCGTTAAGCGTCCGCCTTTGGCTCAGGGTGTGATCCCAGAGCCCTGGGATCGAGCCCCACATCAGGCTC
>NW_026623018.1:0-18662 GCF_023065955.2 Ursus arctos
CTTCGAGAGAAGTGGAGGGCATTTGCTTTACCTTGCCACAACCACTTGGGATAGGGTCTGCACCTCAGGAAAACTGTCTCCGTGGGATGCCGGCTTTTTGCAAAGCGGTCTCAGGGCCGTCGGCCTCGGGTGTCCCTCCGGCTCCCCAAAGCACAGGGACGAGGTGAGGGGCTTAGACCATGCCTGGGCAATGTTGTTTCTTACACCAAGGTGTGTGGATTTTGTTGAGCTGGCTACCCCAACTTGGGATAGGTGTTCCACAGCAAGCACCTCTTCTTCGTCGGAAGCCGTTTTTGCCCCAGGGGTCTCCGGGCTGTGTTCGTTGGGGTTGAACTCCTGCTAGCAAAACCGCCGGGTTGAGGGAAGGGTTCAGACTGTGCCTGGGCCCTGTGGTCTCTTCCAGGTCAGTGTATAGCATTTCCTTCCCCTTGCCACAGGCACCTGGGAGCATGTCTGCACGTGGAGAAAGACTTTCCCGTGGGAAGCCGGTTTTTGTCAAACGGGTCCCAGTGCTCTGCTCCTCTCTTTTCACTCCTGCTGCCAGAAGCCCAGGGAAGATGGGAGGGCTTAGAACATGGCTGGGCACTGTGGTTTCTTCGAGAGAAGTGGAGGGCATTTGCTTTACCTTGCCACAACCACTTGGGATAGGGTCTGCACCTCAGGAAAACTGTCTCCGTGGGAAGCCGGCTTTTTGCAAAGGGGTCTCAGGGCCGTCGGCCTCGGGTGTCCCTCCGGCTCCCCAAAGCACAGGGACGAGGTGAGGGGCTTAGACCATGCCTGGGCAATGTTGTTTCTTACACCAGGGTGTGTGGATTTTGTTGAGCTGGCTACCCCCACTTGGGATAGGTGTTCCACAGCAAGCACCTATTGTTCGTCGGAAGCCGGTTTTGCCCCAGGGGTCTCCGGGCTGTGTTCGTTGGGGTTGAACTCCTCCTAGCAAAACCGCCGGGTTGAGGGAAGGGTTCAGACTGTGCCTGGGCCCTGTGGTCTCTTCCAGGTCAGTGTATGGCATTTCCTTCCCCTTGCCACAGGCACCTGGGAGCATGTCTGCACGTGGAGAAAGACTTTCCCGTGGGAAGCCGGTTTTTGTCAAACGTTTCCCAGTGCTCTGCTCCTCTCTTTTCACTCCTGCTGCCAGAAGCCCAGGGAGGATGGGAGGGCTTAGAACATGGCTGGGCACTGTGGTTTCTTCCAGAGAAGTGGAGGGCATTTGCTTTACCTTGGCACAACCACTTGGGATAGGGTCTGCACCTCAGGAAAACTGTCTCCGTGGGATGCCGGCTTTTTGCAAAGGGGTCTCAGGGCCGTGTGCCTCGGCTGTCCCTCCGGCTCCCCAAAGCACAGGGACGAGGTGAGGGGCTTAGACCATGCCTGGGCAATCTTGTTTCTTACACCTGGGTGTGTGGCATTTTGTTGAGCTGGCTACCCCCACTTGGGATAGGTGTTCCACAGCAAGCACCTATTGTTCGTCGGAAGCCGTTTTTGCCCCAGGGGTCTCCGGGCTGTGTTCGTTGGGGTTGAACTCCTGCTAGCAAAACCGCCGGGTTGAGGGAAGGGTTCAGACTGTGCCTGGGCCCTGTGGTCTCTTCCAGGTCAGTGTATGGCATTTCCTTCCCCTTGCCCCAGGCACCTGGGAGCATGTCTGCACGTGGAGAAAGACTTTCCCGTGGGAAGCCGGTTTTTGTCAAACGGGTCCCAGTGCTCTGCTCCTCTCTTTTCACTCCTGCTGCCAGAAGCCCAGGGAGGATGGGAGGGCTTAGAACATGGCTGGGCACTGTGGTTTCTTCCAGAGAAGTGGAGGGCATTTGCTTTACCTTGCCACAACCACTTGGGAGAGGGTCTGCACCTCAGGAAAACTCTTTCCGTGGGAAGCCGGCTCTTTGCAAAGGGGTCTCAGGGCCGTGTGCCTGGGGTGTCCCTCCGGCTCCCCAAAGCACAGGGACGAGGTGAGGGGCTTAGACCATGCCTGGGCAATGTTGTTTCTTACACCTGGGTGTGTGGCATTTTGTTGAGCTGGCTACCCCCACTTGGGATAGGTGTTCCACAGCAAGCACCTATTGTTCGTCGGAAGCCGTTTTTGCCCCAGGGGTCTCCGGGCTGTGTTCGTTGGGGTTGAACTCCTGCTAGCAAAACCGCCGGGTTGAGGGAAGGGTTCAGACTGTGCCTGGGCCCTGTGGTCTCTTCCAGGTCAGTGTATGGCATTTCCTTCCCCTTGCCCCAGGCACCTGGGAGCATGTCTGCACGTGGAGAAAGAATTTCCCGTGGGAAGCCGGTTTTTGTCAAACGGGTCCCAGTGCTCTGCTCCTCTCTTTTCACTCCTGCTGCCAGAAGCCCAGGGAGGATGGGAGGGCTTAGAACATGGCTGGGCACTGTGGTTTCTTCCAGAGAAGTGGAGGGCATTTGCTTTACCTTGCCACAACCACTTGGGATAGGGTCTGCACCTCAAGAAAACTGTCTCCGTGGGAAGCCGGCTTTTTGCAAAGGGGTCTCAGGGCCGTGTGCCTCGGCTGTCCCTCCGGCTCCCCAAAGCACAGGGACGAGGTGAGGGGCTTAGACCATGCCTGGGCAATGTTGTTTCTTACACCTGGGTGTGTGGCATTTTGTTGAGCTGGCTACCCCCACTTGGGATAGGTGTTCCACAGCAAGCACCTATTGTTCGTCGGAAGCCGTTTTTGCCCCAGGGGTCTCCGGGCTGTGTTCGTTGGGGTTGAACTCCTGCTAGCAAAACCGCCGGGTTGAGGGAAGGGTTCAGACTGTGCCTGGGCCCTGTGGGCTCTTCCAGGTCAGTGTATGGCATTTCCTTCCCCTTGCCACAGGCACCTGGGAGCATGTCTGCACGTGGAGAAAGACTTTCCAGTGGGAAGCCGGATTTTGTCAAACGGGTCCCCGTGCTCTGCTCCTCTCTTTTCACTCCTGCTGCCAGAAGCCCAGGGAGGATGGGAGGGCTTAGAACATGGCTGGGCACTGTGGTTTCTTCCAGAGAAGTGGAGGGCATTTGCTTTACCTTGCCACAACCACTTGTGATAGGGTCGGCACCTCAGGAAAACTGTCTCCGTGGGAAGCCGGCTTTTTGCAAAAGGGTCTCAGGGCCGTGTGCCTCGGCTGTCCCTCCGTCTCCCCTAAGCACAGGGACGATGTGAGGGGTTTAGACCATGCCTGGGCAATGTTTCTTATACCTGGGTGTGTGGCATTTTGTTGAGCTGGCTTCCCCCACTTGGGATAGGTGTTCCACAGCAAGCACCTATTGTTCGTCGGAAGCCGTTTTTGCCCCAGGGGTCTCCGGGCTGTGTTCGTTGGGGTTGAACTCCTGCTAGGAAAACCGCCGGGTTGAGGGAAGGGTTCAGACTGTGCCTGGGCCCTGTGGTCTCTTCCAGGTCAGTGTATGGCATTTCCTTCCCCTTGCCCCAGGCACCTGGGAGCATGTCTGCACGTGGAGAAAGACTTTCCCGTGGGAAGCCGGGTTTTGTCAAACGGGTCCCAGTGCTCTGCTCCTCTCTTTTCACTCCTGCTGCCAGAAGCCCAGGGAGGATGGGAGGGCTTAGAACATGGCTGGGCATTGTGGTTTCTTCCAGAGAAGTGGAGGGCATTTGCTTTACCTTGCCACAACCACTTGGGATAGGGTCTGCACCTCAGGAAAACTGTTTCCGTGGGAAGCCGGCTTTTTGCAAAGGGGTCTCAGGGCCGTGGGCTTCGGCTGTCCCTCCGGCTCCCCAAAGCACAGGGACGAGGTGAGGGGCTTAGACCAAGCCTGGGCAATGTTGTTTCTTACACCTGGGTGTGTGGCATTTTGTTGAGCTGGCTTCCCCCACTTGGGATAGGTGTTCCACAGCAAGCACCTATTGATCGTCGGAAGCCGTTTTTGCCCCAGGGGTCTCCGGGCTGTGTTCGTTGGGGTTGAACTCCTGCTAGCAAAACCGCCGGGTTGAGGGAAGGGTTCAGACTGTGCCTGGGCCCTGTGGTCTCTTCCAGGTCAGTGTATGGCATTTCCTTCCCCTTGCCCCAGGCACCTGGGAGCATGTCTGCACGTGGAGAAAGACTTTCCCGTGGGAAGCCGGGTTTCGTCAAACGGGTCCCAGTGCTCTGCTCCTCTCTTTTCACTCCTGCTGCCAGAAGCCCAGGGAGGATGGGAGGGCTTAGAACATGGCTGGGCACTGTGGTTTCTTCCAGAGAAGTGGAGGGCATTTGCTTTACCTTGCCACAACCACTTGGGATAGGGTCTGCACCTCAGGAAAACTGTCTCCGTGGGAAGCCGGCTTTTTGCAAAGGGGTCTCAGGTCCGTGGGCCTCGGCTGTCCCTCCGGCTCCCCAAAGCACAGGGACGAGGTGAGGGGCTTAGACCATGCCTGGGCAATGTTTTTTCTTACACCTGGGTGTGTGGCATTTTCTTGAGCTGGCTACCCCCACTTGGGATAGGTGTTCCACAGCAAGCACCTATTGTCCGTCGGAAGCCGTTTTTGCCCCAGGGGTCTCCGGGCTGTGTTCGTTGGGGTTGAACTCCTGCTAGCAAAACCGCCGGGTTGAGGGAAGGGTTCAGACTGTGCCTGGGCCCTGTGGTCTCTTCCAGGTCAGTGTATGGCATTTCTTTCCCCTTGCCCCAGGCACCTGGGAGCATGTCTGCACGTGGAGAAAGACTTTCCCGTGGGAAGCCGGTTTTTGTCAAACGTTTCCCAGTGCTCTGCTCCTCTCTTTTCACTCCTGCTGCCAGAAGCCCAGGGAGGATTGGAGGGCTTAGAACATGGCTGGGCACTGTGGTTTCTTCCAGAGAAGTGGAGGGCATTTGCTTTACCTTGGCACAACCACTTGGGATAGGGTCTGCACCTCAGGAAAACTGTCTCCGTGGGATGCCGGCTTTTTGCAAAGGGGTCTCAGGGCCGTGTGCCTGGGGTGTCCCTCCGGCTCCCCAAAGCACAGGGACGAGGTGAGGGGCTTAGACCATGCCTGGGCAATCTTGTTACTTACACCTGGGTGTGTGGCATTTTCTTGAGCTGGCTACCCCCACTTGGGATAGGTGTTCCACAGCAAGCACCTATTGTTCGTCGGAAGACGTTTTTGCCCCAGGGGTCTCCGGGCTGTGTTCGTTGGGGTTGAACTCCTGCTAGCAAAACCGCCGGGTTGAGGGAAGGGTTCAGACTGTGCCTGTGCCCTGTGGTCTTTTCCAGGTCAGTGTATGGCATTTCCTTCCCCTTGCCACAGGCACCTGGGAGCTTGTCTGCACGTGGACAAAGACTTTCCCGTGGGAAGCCGGTTTTTGTCAAACGGGTCCCAGTGCTCTGCTCCTCTCTTTTCACTCCTGCTGCCAGAAGCCCAGGGAGGATGGGAGAGCTTAGAACGTGGCTGGGCACTGTGGTTTCTTCCAGAGAAGTGGAGGGTTTTGCTTTACCTTGCCACAACCACTTGGGATAGGGTCTGCACCTCAGGAAAACTGTCTCCGTGGGAAGCCGGCTTTTTGCAAAGGGGTCTCAGGGCCGTGGGCCTCGTGTGTCCCTCCGGCTCCCCAAAGCACAGGGACGAGGTGAGGGGCTTAGACCATGCCTGGGCAATGTTGTTCCTTACACCTGGGTGTGTGGATTTTGTTGAGCTGGCTACCCCCACTTGGGATAGGTGTTCCACAGCAAGCACCTATTGTTCGTCCGAAGCGGTTTTTGCCCCAGGGGTCTCCGGGTTGTGTTCGTTGGGGTTGAACTCCTGCTAGCAAAACTGCCGGGATGAGGTAAGGGTTCAGACTGTGCCTGGGCCCTGTGGTCTCTTCCAGGTCAGTGTATGGCATTTCCTTCCCCTTGCCACAGGCACCTGGGAGCATGTCTGCACGTGGAGAAAGACTTTCCAGTGGGAAGCTGGTTTTTGTCAAACGGGTCCCAGTGCTCTGCTCCTCTCTTTTCACTCCTGCTGCCAGAAGCCCAGGGAGGATGGGAGAGCTTAGAACATGGCTGGGCACTGTGGTTTCTTCCAGAGAAGTGGAGGGCATTTGCTTTACCTTGCCACAACCACTTGTGAGAGGGTCTGCACCTCAGGAAAACTGTCTCCGTGGGAAGCCGGCTTTTTGCAAAGGGGTCTCAGGGCCGTCGGCCTCGGGTGTCCCTCCAGCTCCCCAAAGCACAGGGACGAGGTGAGGGGCTTAGACCATGCCTGGGCAATGTTGTTTCTTACACCTGGGTGTGTGGATTTTGTTGAGCTGGCTACCCCCACTTGGGATAGGTGTTCCACAGCAAGCACCTATTGTTCGTCGGAAGCCGTTTTTGCCCCAGGGGTCTCCGGGCTGTGTTCGTTGGGGTTGAACTCCTGCTAGCAAAACCGCCGGGTTGAGGGAAGGGTTCAGACTGTGCCTGGGCCCTGTGGTCTCTTCCAGGTCAGTGTATGGCATTTCCTTCCCCTTGCCACAGGCACCTGGGAGCATGTCTGCACGTGGAGAAAGACTTTCCAGTGGGAAGCTGGTTTTTGTCAAACGGGTCCCAGTGCTCTGCTCCTCTCTTTTCACTCCTGCTGCCAGAAGCCCAGGGAGGATGGGAGAGCTTAGAACATGGCTGGGCACTGTGGTTTCTTCCAGAGAAGTGGAGGGCATTTGCTTTACCTTGCCACAACCACTTGGGATAGGGTCTGCACCTCAGGAAAACTGTTTCCGTGGGAAGCCGGCTTTTTGCAAAGGGGTCTCAGGGCCGTGGGCCTCGTGTGTCCCTCCGGCTCCCCAAAGCACAGGGACGAGGTGAGGGGCTTAGACCATGCCTGGGCAATGTTGTTCCTTACACCTGGGTGTGTGGATTTTGTTGAGCTGGCTACCCCCACTTGGGATAGGTGTTCCACAGCAAGCACCTATTGTTCGTCGGATGCCGTTTTTGCCCCAGGGGTCTCCGGGCTGTGTTCGTTGGGGTTGAACTCCTGGTAGCAAAACCGCCGGGTTGAGTGAAGGGTTCAGACTGTGCCTGGGCCCTGTGGTCTCTTCCACGTCAGTGTATGGCATTTCCTTCCCCTTGCCACAGGCACCTGGGAGCATGTCTGCACGTGGAGAAAGAATTTCCCGTGGGAAGCCGGTTTTTGTCAAACGGGTCCCAGTGCTCTGCTCCTCTCTTTTCACTCCTTCTGCCAGAAGCCCAGGGAAGATGGGAGGGCTTAGAACATGGCTGGGCACTGTGGTTTCTTCCAGAGAAGTGGAGGGCATTTGCTTTACCTTGCCACAACCACTTGGGATAGGGTCTGCACCTCAGGAAAACTGTCTCCGTGGGATGCCGGCTTTTTGCAAAGCGGTCTCAGGGCCGTCGGCCTCGGGTGTCCCTCCGGCTCCCCAAAGCACAGGGACGAGGTGAGGGGCTTAGACCATGCCTGGGCAATGTTGTTTCTTACACCAAGGTGTGTGGATTTTGTTGAGCTGGCTACCCCCACTTGGGATAGGTGTTCCACAGCAAGCACCTCTTCTTCGTCGGAAGCCGTTTTTGCCCCAGGGGTCTCCGGGCTGTGTTCGTTGGGGTTGAACTCCTGCTAGCAAAACCGCCGGGTTGAGGGAAGGGTTCAGACTGTGCCTGGGCCCTGTGGTCTCTTCCAGGTCAGTGTATAGCATTTCCTTCCCCTTGCCACAGGCACCTGGGAGCATGTCTGCACGTGGAGAAAGACTTTCCCGTGGGAAGCCGGTTTTTGTCAAACGGGTCCCAGTGCTCTGCTCCTCTCTTTTCACTCCTGCTGCCAGAAGCCCAGGGAAGATGGGAGGGCTTAGAACATGGCTGGGCACTGTGGTTTCTTCGAGAGAAGTGGAGGGCATTTGCTTTACCTTGCCACAACCACTTGGGATAGGGTCTGCACCTCAGGAAAACTGTCTCCGTGGGAAGCCGGCTTTTTGCAAAGGGGTCTCAGGGCCGTCGGCCTCGGGTGTCCCTCCGGCTCCCCAAAGCACAGGGACGAGGTGAGGGGCTTAGACCATGCCTGGGCAATGTTGTTTCTTACACCAGGGTGTGTGGATTTTGTTGAGCTGGCTACCCCCACTTGGGATAGGTGTTCCACAGCAAGCACCTATTGTTCGTCGGAAGCCGGTTTTGCCCCAGGGGTCTCCGGGCTGTGTTCGTTGGGGTTGAACTCCTCCTAGCAAAACCGCCGGGTTGAGGGAAGGGTTCAGACTGTGCCTGGGCCCTGTGGTCTCTTCCAGGTCAGTGTATGGCATTTCCTTCTCCTTGCCACAGGCACCTGGGAGCATGTCTGCACGTGGAGAAAGACTTTCCCGTGGGAAGCCGGTTTTTGTCAAACGTTTCCCAGTGCTCTGCTCCTCTCTTTTCACTCCTGCTGCCAGAAGCCCAGGGAGGATGGGAGGGCTTAGAACATGGCTGGGCACTGTGGTTTCTTCCAGAGAAGTGGAGGGCATTTGCTTTACCTTGGCACAACCACTTGGGATAGGGTCTGCACCTCAGGAAAACTGTCTCCGTGGGATGCCGGCTTTTTGCAAAGGGGTCTCAGGGCCGTGTGCCTCGGCTGTCCCTCCGGCTCCCCAAAGCACAGGGACGAGGTGAGGGGCTTAGACCATGCCTGGGCAATCTTGTTTCTTACACCTGGGTGTGTGGCATTTTGTTGAGCTGGCTACCCCCACTTGGGATAGGTGTTCCACAGCAAGCACCTATTGTTCGTCGGAAGCCGTTTTTGCCCCAGGGGTCTCCGGGCTGTGTTCGTTGGGGTTGAACTCCTGCTAGCAAAACCGCCGGGTTGAGGGAAGGGTTCAGACTGTGCCTGGGCCCTGTGGTCTCTTCCAGGTCAGTGTATGGCATTTCCTTCCCCTTGCCCCAGGCACCTGGGAGCATGTCTGCACGTGGAGAAAGACTTTCCCGTGGGAAGCCGGTTTTTGTCAAACGGGTCCCAGTGCTCTGCTCCTCTCTTTTCACTCCTGCTGCCAGAAGCCCAGGGAGGATGGGAGGGCTTAGAACATGGCTGGGCACTGTGGTTTCTTCCAGAGAAGTGGAGGGCATTTGCTTTACCTTGCCACAACCACTTGGGATAGGGTCTGCACCTCAGGAAAACTGTCTCCGTGGGAAGCCGGCTTTTTGCAAAGGGGTCTCAGGGCCGTGTGCCTCGGCTGTCCCTCCGGCTCCCCAAAGCACAGGGACGAGGTGAGGGGCTTAGACCATGCCTGGGCAATCTTGTTTCTTACACCTGGGTGTGTGGCATTTTGTTGAGCTGGCTACCCCCACTTGGGATAGGTGTTCCACAGCAAGCACCTATTGTTCGTCGGAAGCCGTTTTTGCCCCAGGGGTCTCCGGGCTGTGTTCGTTGGGGTTGAACTCCTGCTAGCAAAACCGCCGGGTTGAGGGAAGGGTTCAGACTGTGCCTGGGCCCTGTGGTCTCTTCCAGGTCAGTGTATGGCATTTCCTTCCCCTTGCCCCAGGCACCTGGGAGCATGTCTGCACGTGGACAAAGACTTTCCCGTGGGAAGCCGGTTTTTGTCAAACGGGTCCCCGTGCTCTGCTCCTCTCTTTTCACTCCTGCTGCCAGAAGCCCAGGGAGGATGGGAGGGCTTAGAACATGGCTGGGCACTGTGGTTTCTTCCAGAGAAGTGGAGGCCATTTGCTTTACCTTGCCACAACTACTTGTGAGAAGGTCTGCACCTCAGGAAAACTCTTTCCGTGGGAAGCCGGCTTTTTGCAAAGGGGTCTCAGGGCCGTGGGCCTCGGCTGTCCCTCCGGCTCCCCAAAGCACAGGGACGAGGTGAGGGGCTTAGACCATGGCTGGGCAATGTTGTTTCTTACACCTGGGTGTGTGGCATTTTGTTGACCTGGCTACCCCCACTTGGGATAGGTGTTCCACAGCAAGCGCCTATTGTTCGTCGGAAGCCGTTTTTGCCTCAGGGGTCTCCGGGCTGTGTTCGTTGGGGATGAACTCCTGCTAGCAAAACCGCCGGGTTGAGGGAAGGGTTCAGAATGTGCCTGGGCCCTGTGGTCTCTTCCAGGTCAGTGTATGGCATTTCTGTCCCTTGCCACAGGCACCTGGGAGCATGTCTGCACGTGGAGAAAGACTTTCCCGTGGGAAGCCGGTTTTTGTCAAACGGGTCCCAGTGCTCTGCTCCTCTCTTTTCACTCCTGCTGCCAGAAGCCCAGGGAGGATGGCAGGGCTTAGAACATGGCTGGACACTGTGGTTTCTTCCAGAGAAGTGGAGGGCATTTGCTTTACCTTGCCACAACCACTTGTGAGAGGGTCTGAACCTCAGGAAAACTGTTTCCGTGGGAAGCCGGCTTTTTGCAAAGGGGTTTCAGGGCCGTGGGCCTCGGGTGTCCCTCCGGCTCCCCAAAGCACAGGGACGAGGTGAGGGGCTTAGACCATGGCTGGGTAATGTTGTTTCTTACACCTGGGTGTGTGGCATTTTGTTGACCTGACTACCCCCACTTGGGATAGGTGTTCCACAGCAAGCGCCTATTGTTCGTCGGAAGACGTTTTTGCCTCAGGGGTCTCCGGGCTGTATTCGTTGGGGTTGAACTCCTGCTAGCAAAACCGCCGGGTTGAGGGAAGGGTTCAGACTGTGCCTGGGCCCTGTGGTCTCTTCCAGGTCAGTGTATGGCATTTCCTTCCCCTTGCCACAGGCACCTGGGAGCATGTCTGCACGTGGAGAAAGACTTTCCCGTGGGAAGCCGGTTTTTGTCAAACGGGTCCCAGTGCTCTGCTCCTCTCTTTTCCCTCCTGCTGCCAGAAGCCCAGGGAGGATGGGAGGGCTTAGAACATGGCTGGGCACTGTGGTTTTTTCCAGAGAAGTGGAGGGCATTTGCTTTACCTTGCCACAACCACTTGGGATAGGGTTTGCACCTCAGGAAAACTGTTTCCGTGGGAAGACGGCTTTTTGCAAAGGGGTCTCAGGGCCGTGTGCCTCGGCTATCCCTCCGGCTCCCCAAAGCACAGGGACGAGGTGAGGGGCTTAGACCATGGCTGGTCAATGTTGTTTCTTACACCTGGGTGTGTGGCATTTTGTTGAGCTGGCTACCCCCACTTGGGATAGATTTTCCACAGCAAGCATCTATTGTTCGTCGGAAGCCGTTTTTGCCCCAGGGGTCTCCGGGCTGTGTTCGTTGGGGTTGAACTCCTGCTAGCAAAACCGCCGGGTTGAGGGAAGGGTTCAGACTGTGCCTGGGCCCTGTGGTCTCTTCCAGGTCAGTGTATGGCATTTCCTTCCCCTTGCCACAGGCACCTGGGAGCATGTCTGCCCGTGGAGAAAGACTTTCCCATGGGAAGCCGGTTTTTGTCAAACGGGTCCCAGTGCTCTGCTCCTCTCTTTTCCCTCCTGCTGCCAGAAGCCCAGGGAGGATGGGAGGGCTTAGAACATGGCTGGGCACTGTGGTTTCTTCCAGAGAAGTGGAGGGCATTTGCTTTACCTTGCCACAACCACTTGGGATAGGGTCTGCAACTCAGGAAAACTGTTTCCGTGGGAAGCCGGCTTTTTGCAAAGGGGTCTCAGGGCCGTGGGCCTCGGCTGTCCCTCTGGCTCCCCAAAGGACAGGGACGAGGTGAGGGGCTTAGACCATGGCTGGGCAATGTTGTTTCTTACACCTGGGTGTGTGGCATTTTGTTGAGCTGGCTACCCCCACTTGGGATAGGTGTTCCACAGCAAGCTCCTCTTGTTCGTCGGAAGCCGTTTTTGCCCCAGGGGTCTCCGGGCTGTGTTCGTTGGGGTTGAACTCCTGCTAGCAAAACCGCCGGGTTGAGGGAAGGGTTCAGACTGTGCCTGGGCCCTGTGGTCTCTTCCAGGTTAGTG
The DNA here is from genome assembly GCF_023065955.2 of Ursus arctos. Taxonomy (NCBI): domain Eukaryota; kingdom Metazoa; phylum Chordata; class Mammalia; order Carnivora; family Ursidae; genus Ursus; species Ursus arctos. The sequence continues at coordinate 11,705 of NW_026623018.1, forward strand.
TATGGCATTTCCTTCCCCTTGCCACAGGCACCTGGGAGCATGTCTGCACGTGGAGAAAGACTTTCCCGTGGGAAGCCGGTTTTTGTCAAACGTTTCCCAGTGCTCTGCTCCTCTCTTTTCACTCCTGCTGCCAGAAGCCCAGGGAGGATGGGAGGGCTTAGAACATGGCTGGGCACTGTGGTTTCTTCCAGAGAAGTGGAGGGCATTTGCTTTACCTTGGCACAACCACTTGGGATAGGGTCTGCACCTCAGGAAAACTGTCTCCGTGGGATGCCGGCTTTTTGCAAAGGGGTCTCAGGGCCGTGTGCCTCGGCTGTCCCTCCGGCTCCCCAAAGCACAGGGACGAGGTGAGGGGCTTAGACCATGCCTGGGCAATCTTGTTTCTTACACCTGGGTGTGTGGCATTTTGTTGAGCTGGCTACCCCCACTTGGGATAGGTGTTCCACAGCAAGCACCTATTGTTCGTCGGAAGCCGTTTTTGCCCCAGGGGTCTCCGGGCTGTGTTCGTTGGGGTTGAACTCCTGCTAGCAAAACCGCCGGGTTGAGGGAAGGGTTCAGACTGTGCCTGGGCCCTGTGGTCTCTTCCAGGTCAGTGTATGGCATTTCCTTCCCCTTGCCCCAGGCACCTGGGAGCATGTCTGCACGTGGAGAAAGACTTTCCCGTGGGAAGCCGGTTTTTGTCAAACGGGTCCCAGTGCTCTGCTCCTCTCTTTTCACTCCTGCTGCCAGAAGCCCAGGGAGGATGGGAGGGCTTAGAACATTGCTGGGCACTGTGGTTTCTTCCAGAGAAGTGGAGGGCATTTGCTTTACCTTGCCACAACCACTTGGGAGAGGGTCTGCACCTCAGGAAAACTCTTTCCGTGGGAAGCCGGCTTTTTGCAAAGGGGTCTCAGGGCCGTGTGCCTGGGGTGTCCCTCTGGCTCCCCAAAGCACAGGGACGAGGTGAGGGGCTTAGACCATGCCTGGGCAATGTTGTTTCTTACACCTGGGTGTGTGGCATTTTGTTGAGCTGGCTACCCCCACTTGGGATAGGTGTTCCACAGCAAGCACCTATTGTTCGTCGGAAGCCGTTTTTGCCCCAGGGGTCTCCGGGCTGTGTTCGTTGGGGTTGAACTCCTGCTAGCAAAACCGCCGGGTTGAGGGAAGGGTTCAGACTGTGCCTGGGCCCTGTGGTCTCTTCCAGGTCAGTGTATGGCATTTCCTTCCCCTTGCCACAGGCAGCTGGGAGCATGTCTGCACGTGGAGAAAGACTTTCCCGTGGGAAGCCGGTTTTTGTCAAACGGGTCCCAGTGCTGTGCTCCTCTCTTTTCACTCCTGCTGCCAGAAGCCCAGGGAGGATGGGAGGGCTTAGAACATGGCTGGGCACTGTGGTTTCTTCCAGAGAAGTGGAGGGCATTTGCTTTACCTTGCCACAACCACTTGGGAGAGGGTCTGCACCTCAGGAAAACTGTCTCCGTGGGAAGCCGGCTTTTTGCAAAGGGGTCTCAGGGCCGTGTGCCTCGGCTGTCCCTCCGGCTCCCCAAAGCACAGGGACGAGGTGAGGGGCTTAGACCATGCCTGGGCAATCTTGTTTCTTACACCTGGGTGTGTGGCATTTTTTTGAGCTGGCTACCCCCACTTGGGATAGGTGTTCCACAGCAAGCACCTATTGTTCGTCGGAAGCCGTTTTTGCCCCAGGGGTCTCCGGGCTGTGTTCGTTGGGGTTGAACTCCTGCTAGCAAAACCGCCGGGTTGAGGGAAGGGTTCAGACTGTGCCTGGGCCCTGTGGGCTCTTCCAGGTCAGTGTATGGCATTTCCTTCCCCTTGCCACAGGCACCTGGGAGCATGTCTGCACGTGGAGAAAGACTTTCCCGTGGGAAACCGGGTTTTGTCAAACGGGTCCCAGTGCTGTGCTCCTCTCTTTTCACTCCTGCTGCCAGAAGCCCAGGGAGGATGGGAGGGTTTAGAACATGGCTGGGCACTGTGGTTTCTTCCAGAGAAGTGGAGGCCATTTGCTTTACCTTGCCACAACTACTTGTGAGAAGGTCTGCACCTCAGGAAAACTCTTTCCGTGGGAAGCCGGCTTTTTGCAAAGGGGTCTCAGGGCCGTGGGCCTCGGCTGTCCCTCCGGCTCCCCAAAGCACAGGGACGAGGTGAGGGGCTTAGACCATGCCTGGGCAATGTTGTTTCTTACACCTGGGTGTGTGGCATTTTGTTGAGCTGGCTACCCCCACTTGGGATAGGTGTTCCACAGCAAGCGCCTATTGTTCGTCGGAAGCCGTTTTTGCCTCAGGGGTCTCCGGGCTGTGTTCGTTGGGGTTGAACTCCTGCTAGCAAAACCGCCGGGTTGAGGGAAGGGTTCAGAATGTGCCTGGGCCCTGTGGTCTCTTCCAGGGCAGTGTATGGCATTTCTGTCCCTTGCCACAGGCACCTGGGAGCATGTCTGCACGTGGAGAAAGACTTTCCCGTGGGAAGCCGGTTTTTGTCAAACGGGTCCCAGTGCTCTGCTCCTCTCTTTTCACTCCTGCTGCCAGAAGCCCAGGGAGGATGGCAGGGCTTAGAACATGGCTGGACACTGTGGTTTCTTCCAGAGAAGTGGAGGGCATTTGCTTTACCTTGCCACAACCACTTGTGAGAGGGTCTGAACCTCAGGAAAACTGTTTCCGTGGGAAGCCGGCTTTTTGCAAAGGGGTTTCAGGGCCGTGGGCCTCGGGTGTCCCTCCGGCTCCCCAAAGCACAGGGACGAGGTGAGGGGCTTAGACCATGGCTGGGTAATGTTGTTTCTTACACCTGGGTGTGTGGCATTTTGTTGACCTGACTACCCCCACTTGGGATAGGTGTTCCACAGCAAGCGCCTATTGTTCGTCGGAAGACGTTTTTGCCTCAGGGGTCTCCGGGCTGTATTCGTTGGGGTTGAACTCCTGCTAGCAAAACCGCCGGGTTGAGGGAAGGGTTCAGACTGTGCCTGGGCCCTGTGGTCTCTTCCAGGTCAGTGTATGGCATTTCCTTCCCCTTGCCACAGGCACCTGGGAGCATGTCTGCACGTGGAGAAAGACTTTCCCGTGGGAAGCCGGTTTTTGTCAAACGGGTCCCAGTGCTCTGCTCCTCTCTTTTCCCTCCTGCTGCCAGAAGCCCAGGGAGGATGGGAGGGCTTAGAACATGGCTGGGCACTGTGGTTTTTTCCAGAGAAGTGGAGGGCATTTGCTTTACCTTGCCACAACCACTTGGGATAGGGTTTGCACCTCAGGAAAACTGTTTCCGTGGGAAGACGGCTTTTTGCAAAGGGGTCTCAGGGCCGTGTGCCTCGGCTATCCCTCCGGCTCCCCAAAGCACAGGGACGAGGTGAGGGGCTTAGACCATGGCTGGTCAATGTTGTTTCTTACACCTGGGTGTGTGGCATTTTGTTGAGCTGGCTACCCCCACTTGGGATAGATTTTCCACAGGAAGCATCTATTGTTCGTCGGAAGCCGTTTTTGCCCCAGGGGTCTCCGGGCTGTGTTCGTTGGGGTTGAACTCCTGCTAGCAAAACCGCCGGGTTGAGGGAAGGGTTCAGACTGTGCCTGGGCCCTGTGGTCTCTTCCAGGTCAGTGTATGGCATTTCCTTCCCCTTGCCACAGGCACCTGGGAGCATGTCTGCCCGTGGAGAAAGACTTTCCCGTGGGAAGCCGGTTTTTGTCAAACGGGTCCCAGTGCTCTGCTCCTCTCTTTTCACTCCTGCTGCCAGAAGCCCAGGGAGGATGGGAGGGCTTAGAACATGGCTGGGCACTGTGGTTTCTTCCAGAGAAGTGGAGGGCATTTGCTTTACCTTGCCACAACCACTTGGGATAGGGTCTGCACCTCAGGAAAACTGTTTCCGTGGGAAGCCGGCTTTTTGCAAAGGGGTCTTAGGGCCGTGGGCCTCGGCTGTCCCTCTGGCTCCCCAAAGGACAGGGACGAGGTGAGGGGCTTAGACCATGGCTGGGCAATGTTGTTTCTTACACCTGGGTGTGTGGCATTTTGTTGAGCTGGCTACCCCCACTTGGGATATGTGTTCCACAGCAAGCTCCTCTTGTTCGTCGGAAGCCGTTTTTGCCCCAGGGGTCTCCGGGCTGTGTTCGTTGGGGTTGAACTCCTGCTAGCAAAACCGCCGGGTTGAGGGAAGGGTTCAGACTGTGCCTGGGCCCTGTGGTCTCTTCCAGGTTAGTGTATGGCATTTCCTTCCCCTTGCCACAGGCACCTGGGAGCATGTCTGCCCGTGGAGAAAGACTTTCCCGGGGGAATCCGGTTTTTGTCAATCGGGTCCCAGTGCTCTGCTCCTCTCTTTTCACTCCTGCTGCCAGAAGCCCAGGGAGGATGGGAGGGCTTCGAATATGGCTGGGCACTGTGGTTTCTTCCAGAGAAGTGGATGGCATTTGCTTTACCTTGCCACAACCACTTGGGATAGGGTCTGCACCTCAGGAAAACTGTCTCCGTGGGAAGCCGGCTTTTTGAAAAGGTGTCTCAGGGCCGTGGGCCTCGGTTGTCCCTCCGGCTCCCCAAAGCACAGGGACGAGGTGAGGGGCTTAGACCATGGCTGGGCAATGTTGTTTCTTACACCTGGGTGTGTGGCATTTTGTTGACCTGGCTACCCCCACTTGGGATATGTTTTCCACAGCAAGCGCCTATTGTTCGTCAGAAGCCGTTTTTGGCTCAGGGGTCTCCGGGCTGTGTTCGTTGGGGTTGAACTCCTGCTAGCAAATCCGCCGGGATGAGGGAAGGGTTCAGACTGTGCCTGGGCCCTGTGGTCTCGTCCAGGTCAGTGTATGGCATTTCCTTCCCCTTGCCACAGGCACCTGGGAGCATGTCTGCCCGTGGAGAAAGACTTTCCCGTGGGAAGCCGGGTTTTGTCAAACGGGTCCCAGTGCTCTGCTCCTCTCTTTTCACTCCTGCTGCCAGAAGCCCAGGGAGGATGGGAGGGCTTAGAACATGGCTGGGCACTGTGGTTTTTTCCAGAGAAGTGGAGGGCATTTGCTTTACCTTGCCACAACCACTTGGGATAGGGTCTGCACCTCAGGAAAACTGATTCCGTGGGAAGCCGTCTTTTTGCAACGGGGTCTCAGGGCCGTGGGCCTCGGGTGTCCCTCCGGCTCCACAAAGCACAGGGACGAGGTGAGGGGCTTAGACCATGGCTGGTCCATGTTGTTTCTTACACCTGGGTGTGTGGCATTTTGTTGAGCTGGCTACCCGCACTTGGGATAGATTTTCCACAGCAAGCACCTATTGTTCGTCGGAAGCCGTTTTTGCCCCAGGGGTCTCCGGGCTGTGTTCGTTGGGGTTGAACTCCTGCTAGCAAAACCGCCGGGTTGAGGGAAGGGTTCAGACTGTGCCTGGGCCCTGTGGTCTCCTCCAGGTCATTGTATGGCTTTTCCTTCCCCTTGCCACAGGCAGCTGGGAACATGTCTGCCCGTGGAGAAAGACTTTCCCGTGGGAAGCCGGTTTTTGTCAAACGGGTCCCAGTGCTCTACTCCTCTCTTTTCACTCCTGCTGCCAGAAGCCCAGGGAGGATGGCAGGGCTTAGAACATGGCTGGGCACTGTGGTTTCTTCCAGAGAAGTGGAGTGCATTTGCTTTACCTTACCACAACCACTTGTGAGAGGGTCTACACCTCAGGAAACTGTTTCCGTGGGAAGCCGGCTTTTTGCAAAGGGGTCTCAGGGCCGTGGGCCTCGGCTGTCCCTCCGGCTCCCCAAAGCACAGGGACGAGTTGAGGGGCTTAGACCATGGCTGGGCAATGTTGTTTCTTACACCTGGGTGTGTGGCATTTTGTTGACCTGGCTACCCCCACTTGGGATAGGTGTTCCACAGCAAGCACCTATTGTTCGTCGGAAGCCGTTTTTGCCTCAGGGGTCTCCGGGCTGTGTTCGTTGGGGTTGAACTCCTGCTAGCAAAACCGCCGGGTTGAGGGAAGGGTTCAGAATGTGCCTGGGCCCTGTGGTCTCTTCCAGGTCAGTGTATGGCATTTCTGTCCCTTGCCACAGGCACCTGGGAGCATGTCTGCACGTGGAGAAAGACTTTCCCGTGGGAAGCCGGTTTTTGTCAAACGGGTCCCAGTGCTCTGCTCCTCTCTTTTCACTCCTGCTGCCAGAAGCTCAGGGAGGATGGCAGGGCTTAGAACATGCCTGGACACTGTGGTTTCTTCCAGAGAAGTGGAGGGCATTTGCTTTACCTTGCCACAAACACTTGGGATATGGTCTGCACCTCAGGAAAACTGTTTCCGTGGGAAGCCGGCTTTTTGCAAAGGGGTTTCAGGGCCGTGGGCCTCCGGTGTCCCTCCGGCTCCCCAAAGCACAGGGACGAGGTGAGGGGCTTAGACCATGGGTGGGTAATGTTGTTTCTTACACCTGGGTGTGTGGCATTTTGTTGACCTGACTACCCCCACTTGGGATAGGTGTTCCACAGCAAGCGCCTATTGTTCGTCGGAAGACGTTTTTGCCTCAGGGGTCTCCGGGCTGTATTCGCTGGGGTTGAACTCCTGCTAGCAAAACCGCCGGGTTGAGGGAAGGGTTCAGACTGTGCCTGGGCCCTGTGGTCTCTTCCAGGTCAGTGTATGGCATTTCCTTCCCCTTGCCACAGGCACCTGGGAGCATGTCTGCACGTGGAGAAAGACTTTCCCGTGGGAAGCCGGTTTTTGTCAAACGGGTCCCAGTGCTCTGCTCCTCTCTTTTCACTCCTGCTGCCAGAAGCCCAGGGAGGATGGCAGGGCTTAGAACATGGCTGGACACTGTGGTTTCTTCCAGAGAAGTGGAGGGCATTTGCTTTACCTTGCCACAACCACTTGTGAGAGGGTCTGCACCTCAGGAAATCTGTCTCCGTGGGAAGCCGGCTTTTTGCAAAGGGTCTCAGGGCCGTGGGCCTCGGCTGTCCCTCCGGCTCCCCAAAGCACAGGGACGAGGTGAGGGGCTTAGACCATGCCTGGGCAATGTTGTTTCTTACACCTGGGTGTGTGGCATTTTGTTGACCTG